>NC_072873.1:7632757-7652757 GCF_028858705.1 Grus americana | reverse complement strand
CTGGCTGCTCCTAACTGAGTTTTTTGACAGATTCAGGGGATCGTTATCTCCTAAAGGAAAGAAAGAAACTGCATTGGAGTTGAAGGTGCCAGGTCAGCTCCAGACATTCAGCCAGACCACATCTGTCTGCATGTAAGGAAAAAATATAAGACCTGTAGAACTGCTCCTCTTGACAAAGACTCAAGAATTCCTCATGTTTGCAAAACATAAACGCACAAATGAATACATGAAACCTCGCAGCTCCCTGGTGACTGTAAACATGTGGGTCTGGAACAAGCCAGAGCCTCTGTGCAGGAACCCATGCTGCAGCAGTGGGTTGTGAGTGTGGGACAAGCCTGACTTCCCACAAGCTGCAAATGCTGAGGTGAAGAAATAGAAATGAAGTTGAGCTGATGAAGTTACTTCCAGCATTAATTACTGATGAATATACTCTCTTCAACAGGCAAAAAATGGTGAATTAGCAGGTGGAAATTTTTTATCAGCATTATCAGCACGTCACTTCACATCTGTGGTTACCCGTCCTCTCAACAGTTTTTCCTTTCTCCCCCCTTCAGCTTTGTCTGTGAGGGGCTGCAAGGTGTGCTGGGTCAGAGCACGGGTTTAATTCCTGCTGCAGAGATCTTCAAGCAGGACTTTGAGTGGATGCGTGTCAGCATGCTCAGCAGTCTCCTGCAAGCAGTTCAGGGCCTTCCCTTCCTCAGGTAGATTACATCCTCTAATGGCTTCTGTTGGTGAAAACAATAATTTGGTAAGCCTCTGGCCACCCTTGGGACATGTAGGCAACACCCCATCCTCTCTTCCTGCGATGCAACTCTTTCCCTTCCCTCTTCCCACAGTACAGGAAAATGTGCCATCCTTAACCACCACCTTCTGTCCGAGCCACCTCCCCAGCAGAGCAAGAGGACCACAAGAGCCTGTAGGGATGCTGCCCTCTAAGGGCCTCCTGTGGGCCCCAGGCTCCTCACCAGAGCCCAGCACTGGTCAGGGTCCACACCTGCAGGACATATTCTGAGGCTGCAAAGACATTTCTCAGGAGGGACAAAGCAAGGCAGGGCCTCATGGCCATTGGCTCTGGAGAAACCTTCCTTAGCTCCAAGGGACAGGTCCTGAATGGGGTCTACTCAGTATCTCCCACTCTACCTTTCCTCTGGGAATGGTGAGGGGTCACCACGTGACAGAGCCTTCGCTAGCAGCTTTAGGAGGGGAAGCACCTTCTGCTGCAGTAGCAGCTGGACAAGTTGGAGAGACCACAGCCCCCACGGTGTGCTAGAATGACAAGCACAAGGATTTCAAGGACAGGAGTGTGTTAATACACAGGCAGAAGATGTGGACCAAAGTGCCAGAAAGGTCCCATCCCCAGGTGATTGTGGCCTGGACCTAACTACTTGCATCTGCACAATCCTCAGCCAGACACCCAAAGGCTTCTGTGTGAGAGGGCATGTTATACCCTTGTTTCTTCCTCCATCCCTTCCTCCCAACTTGCTCCCTCCCAGCTTGCCAGACAGGCATTTGTTGTCACTTCCTCAGGTGAGTGGGCGGTGTTGCTGGGATTTGATTTGAGAATATCTGAGAATACTGCCAGCCTGTTTGTCCTCCTGCCCGGTCTCGGAAGTCTCTGGGAGTCCTATTGCATTGATGTGTCCGGAGCTTTATTCTACCTCGAGGTGCTCCAGACCTTCCCTGCTGGGGTGAGATCCAGCATCCCCTCATTTAAGTCCACAGTTAACTTCTGTTAATGCATGTGTGCTTCTTGTGTGGACACTTGCGCATATGGATCTCTGTGAATGCATGTGGGTGCGCAAAATTGTGCATGACTCCACATAGATCTGCATGATCACGGGTATTTGAGTGTCCTTGTGCGCCACTCATCATGAGGGAGCGTGCCGCCCAACGCAGGGGCGCTCTCCACTGCTCTGGCCATGAGCATCACAGAGCAGCAGGTTCCCCAGGCCAGAAGGAGCAGCTGAACGGTGATGGCACTGACCCGGCAGAGATCTGCCAAGTGCACAGGCTCTGTCTCCTGAGCCCTCCTTTTCCTGCCTCTCCAAATTTCACACTCTGCCCCAGCAAATTTCAAGCCTCAGCAAGGACAGGTTCACACTAGCATGGAATCTTAGTTTAATTCAACATAATAATAATTGGAGTCTTTCAGCTCTGCTGGTAAACACCTTTGCATCTTCCTCCAGGCCAGGATATGTCCCCTCTCCCCAGTGCTAAGGAGACTGAAGGAGTGGGATTAACTTTATGTACAGGGAGACGGACTGAGGAATCCTGCCCGCCAGGCCATCCCTGAGCAGATGCTTCTGATGGAGTGTCATTAATGTTTGCGACTGGACACAGGCCTCTCATGATCAAGCCAATGCCAAGTACACTCAGCAGCTCATTGACTTGGTTCTGAGTCAGGCAGGGTCTGAGACCAAGGGACGGAGGTCCTGATGTTGCTGTCCTGAGACGGGAAGAATGGTCCCTGTAGGTAGCACAGGGAGAGCCAAAGGAGTTGACGACTGCTTTTGTTTTCAGCCACCAAGATCTTGAAATCTCAGTTTAAGTCTCAGTAACTGGACCCTGGGGGAAAATGGACATCTAATTGAAGGCCACACACCCCAAAGCCTGCTGCTATTCCCCGGGTGGATGAGGAAAATACCCTTTTCCCCTCGGGGACTTCTGGCAGTGGAAGAAAGGACACTTTAGGAGATGGTGAAATGTTGGCCCCTTTTGGGAAGGAAGTCCTCTTTTGTGCTTCTCCTTGGGCTATTCCTCTTGGTGACTTGCTTCCCTTCTTCCAGACAGACTTTCCACATCTGTAGTTATTGCACAGTCGTGCTTGCTGATGGGAAATAGAGGATACCACAGCAGCAGGGCCCTCTCTTCCCTCCCTATCCCCCACACGTGCACGGGTCCAACTGTCCCCATGCCCCCTTCCACCTCTGCAAGAGTCTCAGGCATTGGCTTTGGGCTGCAGAAAAGCATCGGGAGGGAGAATCTCACCCTGCTCATTGTCATCCCCAGGAAATCAGGGGACGCCGTATCTAGCCCCTGAGCTCTTAGACTGGGATGCCTGCCATCTCTGGAGGCCAAGACCACTCAGCTGTCCCAGGACAGGGCTGGTGGAGTGCTTGTTTACTCTTACTGGGTACTCTCCAGGTGGTCTGTTATGTTGTTCTGAGCTGAAGGAGTCGTCTCAGTTTTTCCCCACATGTCCTTCTTTTGCTCCTGTCTCCTGGGCTGGGATGGAGGAAGGGGAGGGTCCAATTCCCAAGTGTCACCACTCCTGCTTCTTAGCAAAGAGGTCTGCAAGCAGAGGGGCTGTTATCCAGATAACATCCATTAGAAATGGTGCAGCAGGCATGGGCGAACCGGGACAGTCACAGCATCTTGCCCCTGTGGGATGTCCGAGTCAGACCACAGTTTCACTGAAGGTTTCACTTGGACCCTTTGTCTTCATCCTGACCTCACCTATTGACTTATAAGCAAATGAAAGGAATTTCACAACCACATACACCAAAGTGCATGTAAAAACGTGCTCACATGCACACACAAAGAGTGCGCATATATACGTGGTTATTTGGACACACCTTCATGTATTGCCCCAAGCATGTGCACATAGATGTGTGTGCACATCTCTCACACATATACATAGGTGAAAACACACACAGTGTACCTCCACCAACACAAACGCTTACTCAAATGTGAGCACACAGGTGTTGTCCCAAAACTGGGGGGTTGTTTACCTAGTGTGCGATACGCCAATAAACACACAGAGCAGAGGTATTTTATTGCGTATTCGCACAGATATGGGTGACTGCCCCAAGCCAGCACACCGACTCTACAAATCAACAGTCATTTACACACTTAATATTAACATATTCATGTTTCTACTACATATGTATTATTTATCATTATATGATTGGTTAATGAACCTTAGCCTCCTGTGTAAATTAGTTCGCATGCCTAGTAGTTCTTTCTTTTGAGTCGGTGGTGTAATTAGGGTGGGTGGTCCGTGAAGTCGGTGGTTGGGGTCTCCCCCCGTTGGAATTACCTTTCCCCTAGTTTTCTACTTCTTTGGCAATCCTCAGCAATTCTTCAAGGTTTTTTGGTAAAACTAGCAGTATATCAGTTACGCTTCTGCCTTTTGGCAATCTCATCTTAATTAACAGAAGAAGAGCACATTGTTTGGATAAACATTAACTGTCACAGGGGTAGGGCTATACGATAGATGTCTTTAGCAGCAACTGTCTTGGTTTGAATTGCATGCTACATTTGATTTTGCTGTAACACAGGTATTGGGTCTGTTTGGGATGGAGTTAGCTGCCCCCACAGCAGCCCTCATAGTGCTTTGCTTCATATTTGTAGCTAGAATGGTGTTGATGCACCAGCAAAGTTTTGGCTATTGCTGAGCAGTGCTTGCACAGCAGCAAAGGTGTCTCTCCAACCCCACCTCCTAAAGGCCAGTAGGCTGGCTGTGGGCAAGAGGTTGGGAGGGGACATAACCAGGACAGCAGACCCAGACTGACCAAAGGCATATTCCATACCATATGATGTCAGGCTCAGCAATAAAATGCAGGAGAAAGGGGAGGGGGGCATTTGTTTTCAGGACGTTTGTCTTCTGAAGGCACCACTACACGTACTCTGGCCCTGTTGTGCAGGAAGGGGCTGAAAATCGTTTGCCGATGGCAAGTAGCGAATAAATCTTTTTGCTTTGCTTCTGCATGCAACCTTTGCTTTTATTCATGAAACTGCCTTTATCTCAACCCATGACTTTTTAGTCTTATTTCCCACTGAGTAGGGGGAGTGAGAGAGTGTCACGATGGGCACCGGGAGGCCAGACAAGGGCAACTCACTCCAGTCTTTCGCCTTCGACATGGGGCTCGAGACAACGGCAGTTTTGAATTGAGTGTGCTATGGCTGTAGTAGTTTCTAACTGGCAGGCCTTTGTGTGGGTCAGGGAGTTTGCTTGCTGCACTGCTTATCTCTTTATTTGGCTGAACTTGGAGCAGGCTAATAGAAGCAAAAGCTATGTGCTTTGCCCTGGCATTGAGGCCCTTACTGTGCTGGGGAGCTGTCTTGTGGAGAGGATGAGGGAGTACACCTGCCTTTTCCCACCTGGGTTGTTTTGTTGTGCAGGCTTCGAGGACCCTGTTCACCCTTGAGCTGTTTAAGTAACAGCTCTACTAAGTAACACTGCTGACTTATTGTGGGGTTTGCGGAATCTGGTGTCATGCTGGCATAACAAGAGACAACTTTTGGGTGCGGCAACAGTGAAACGTGCCCTGAGAGGTGGCCGGTCCCTGGGTGGCAGGGTGTGTGGAAGGATTTGGGCAAATGCCAAGGACAGTCATCACCTCCCATAGTCTGGGATTTTACACTTGAACAAGGTAGCATTCCTGGTAAATTGACATGCCACCTAATAAAAGGATGCCTTGCCTACCCCAGTGAAAACCAGCAGCTTTTAGCACTGCATTGAGGCTTGGCCTGTGCCTGTCAAGCTACAATTCAGTTCTATCAGAGGACCGTGATTAAGACAGGGACCAAAACACAGCTGAGAATGCCTTGATTGAGCCAGGGATCCAAACTACATCAAAGAACACGATGGTTGAGACAGAGACCCAAGCCGCATATGAGGACACCATGATTAAGATAGGGACCCAGACACTAACTACAGTAATCGTCCCTTCCAACCCAGTGCATGATGATCTATGATTCTATTATTCTATTACTTTAGCATTGAGTTGTCTTCTGTGGAAACATCCATTTCCACTCCTGATGGCATTCCGGGCAGACTCAAGAAACAGAATAGGCATCGTCTATGACTGTGGAAGACTTTCTGGTGATAGTCCCTTAATATTAGTGTATTCACACCCACACGCACCCCCATACACACACCCACACACACCCCCACACACCCCAATTTAAAATCTTAACTTTCTATGAAATACTCTCTCTTGTAAGGCTAGAGAAGCAGTAATTTTATCCTAGAATGTGTTTCTGAGAAATGAAGCTCATACTCACTGAGATCTGAGAACTGCTGGATCCAAGTCCTTTCTGGAACTGAAATTCCTTTGAGCAGTTGACTGTCCAATTAGAATTATTAGAATTATTAGAATCTTTAAGGTTGGAAGAGACCTCTAGGATCATCAAGTCCAACCATCAACCCAATACCACCATGTCTACTAGACCACGTCCCAAAGTGCCATGTCTACACGCTTCTTGAACACCTCCGGGGACGGTGACTCCACCACCTCTCTGGGGAGCCTGTTCCAATGTCTGACCACCCTTTCGGTGAAGAAATTTTTCCTACTATGCAACCTAACCCTCCCCTGGAGCAATATGAGGCCATTTCCTCTTGTCCTATCACTTGTTGCTTGGGAGAAGAGACCAACACCCGCCTCACCACGACCTCCTTTCAGGTAGTTGTAGAGAGTGATAAGGTCTCCCCTCAGCCTCCTCTTCTCCAGACTAAACAACCCCAGTTCCCTCAGCCGCTCCTCATAAGACTTGTGCTCCAGACCCTTCACCAGCTTTGTTGCCCTTCTCTGGACATGCTCCAGCACCTCAATGTCCTTCTTGCAGTGAAGAGAATGTCCAGGTGGTCCATGCTGCACTGTCATCACTTCAGGGTACAGCGCTCACAGTCCGTCAGCCCCCTCCCAGTGGCCTCATTGTTTCACTGCTTAATTGTGGAACTGCAAGTGCCATTTGCATGAAGGCAAAACAGTCCAGCTGATGACAGCTGAACGACGTAATTTCAGTCTTTCTTTTAAGAAGGTGAACTGATAGAGAAGTTAGATTTCTTTTCCCCCACTTGCCAATGAAGTTTAGCTCTTCTCACTCTTTCTGACCTCTGAAGGACAGTGATGGCAGCAGAGTGACACACTGGATTGTGTTGCTGTGGTGGGTCGACCTTGGCTGGGTGCCACGTGCCCACCAAGCCACTCTATTACTCCCCTCGTCAGCAGGACAGGGCAGGAGAGAGGCACCCTGGAGGTGCCTTTCCTCTGAGTAGGGCGGACATGCATGGTGGAGCCATGGCCTAGTGACTCTTGGTGGTCAAGGGGAGACCTGTTTAACCTGAGGAGGGAGTCTGGCACAACTCAGCCCACACCAGTGGCAAGTACCTCCTGTCACAAAGATCTGAGTTACCGCCTGCCCGTGCACAACTCGGAACTCTCTTGTAGCTCTTGTGGAGTGCAAGGAGCAATTCAAAGGAGGGACCTGACTCATCTCCCCCATGCTGGGGCACAGGGCTAGCCAAGCTCTGGCCTTGGTGTTCATGGAGATGCTCCAAGTAGACTGGCAATCTCTGCTCTGGGGAGCTTCCCCAGAGACACTGCCCCATCCTGGCCATCATTCCCAGACCTGAGATGCTAAACACTGAATGGCAGCCCCATCCCTTCTTCCACAGATTCCTTGTGTGGATCCCTACTCCTTTCCCCGTGTCTTTCTGAATGGATAGAGTGAACATAAGCTTCGGCTCCATCCAGCTCCCGAGAACATCCAAGATGTGCAAAGGCCAGTTGGTGGGGGCACCAGCCTCAGTGAGAGGGTGGTGATCTTTCTTGGCACGATCATCACTATCACCCGTTTCACCTCCATCCCCACCTCCTACGTCTGCGTCATCTTGTCTGTCCTGAGAGTCCACTCTGTCTTGGGCAAGTGTCATATCTTCTCCATCTGCGCTGCCTACCTCAATGTAGTGGCCACCAATTATTTGCCCATGGTCTCAAGTACCCGAGGACAGAGTGGTCTTCTGACTTCTGCACCACAAAGATGCCCCTGTTGAATCCCCTCATGTTCAGCCTGAGGAATCAGGAGGTAAAAGCTGACCTCCCCAGGTTGTCTTGAGGGAGGGGACTGGGCCAGAGTCAGTAGGAATTTTCCCTCCACATGAGTCACCTGAAAACTAAGGAAGAGGAGGGAGGATCATGGACTTGTGAGTCATGATGCCAGCTAGGGAGAGAAGCTGCCTGGAAGATCACCATGACACACAAGATACTGGAAGGCTCCTGGCAGCCTTCTGTTGCCTGGCAGTGGCCTGCATGATCTGTTCCTTAATCTACAACACGACTTTTCAGGTGCCCAAGGCCCCTTTGTCCCATGTGACCTGGAGTTTGGAGGCAGCAGTTCTACAGCAGGCATGTCTGCCTGAGAGGATGCTCAAATACCTTCTGACTTAGAGGTCTGTGAAAAGCCCAGCTGCTGCCTCACTGCTCAAGTAAGAATCTCCAAGTGCTGAAAGACCTGGCCCTGGCCCTAGGGAACCTGTGACATAGCAAAGATTGCAACTTGATTCCTTTCCTTGGGACGAGCACCAGTCTATCATGTCTCTAGAGAGCCTCCCTGGGTCAGCAGTGTGGGGGTGTAAGGAGGTCTGTCTGCAGCAGATTTTTTCTACTCTCCACAGTGAGGTTTGGAGACAGAGGAAGAAGATGTGAACCTGCAAGCACCAACTCCCTCTTTCTTGAAACTCTGTGGTCAACCTGTGAAAGGGAAAGCATGACATAGTCCTGTTTTTTTTCTGGCAAACCTGATGGGACTTGCAGTCTTTGGTGAGATGTGTCTTTCAGGCTAGAAGGATTGGAGCAAGAGGGGTCGCTGACCCAGGTCTCTCAGATCCTGCTGTGGATGGATAAATCCAAACCTTGTGTATATTCAGAGAGGTTCTCCTCTGTGCTTTCTGTGGAGAAATCCCCGGTGTTTTTCCATGTGCAGGATGCCAAGCTGCAGGACAGCACCACCTGTCTCTCCACTGAGCCCACACTGGTAACCACAGCATGCGCGATCACACAGAAAAAGTGTGTCTGTGTGTGTTCCCTGTGCAGTGTCTCCCTCCCCAGCACTGCGTGCTTGTAGACCTAAGCTTGTCCAGCAGTGGCATGCCGGGGTTGTGGTGAGACTGGGTCTCTGCCTCCCCAGCCTGTGTAGCAAAGACAAAGGTCAGCAACAGCATGCTGGTGTGACTTTTTGGTCTGAGTTCAGATCCAGGGTCTTGGGAAAAAAAGCAAAATAGCCCAATAAAACCGTCAAGTTCAAGGAGTGCCTGGACTTGGGGGAGAGCTATTGAGGGATGCCGTATGAACCACAACAGGCTCCATCAAACCCCCTGAGATGAAACTAACTGAGGCATGGGAATGAGTATTAAGAAGATGTATCTGACTGGCTTTTCCCGCTCTCATTCTGAAGCACACTCTTGCAGAAAGGAGCCCTTGTGGTGAGACACGACTGCTCTTGTGGGTGTATTCCTAGCCAAAATAGCCCGAGGAAGGAAAAATCCCTTCCTAGCCACGCACCTGGACATCAGCCAAACCCTCGGCATGTGAAAAAGACCCATTATCCAGAGACTGGGGAAGACTGTCTGTTCTACTGGATTCCCACCCATGCCCCAAGCCAATCCATTGCTTTTCATGTCTCTCCTCCATCTCAGGGGAATCACCGTTGTTTTGCTGGCGAGAATCCCGGTGCCCCCATTTCCTGACAAAAGCCAGCTGTTCAGTCCATTTCTAGGAATGAGTTTGTCCCTCTGTGCACCGTGTCATGCTAAATCCATTTGGTGGAGCAAAGAGCTGACCTTGGAGAGCAACTGTGTGGGAAGGTGACAAAACCAGCCCTGGTGGCTACAAAGATGGTTTAGCTGAGTTTTCCTTTCTGAGACAGTAAAAGTGTATGTGTAAGCAGTGAAGCCTTCTGGAGTGACAGGCAGAACTTAGTCTGTATCAAATTGGGATGTGTGAGAAGGAGAGACAGAACAGGGACAATCAGGAGGCAAAGAGAATGAGGCACGTGAAGAAAAGAGGTGTCATGTGCCTGAGAGGGACGGAAAGGTGGATGGCCACTGAGAAGCAAAGACAGGTTCTGCATTAACCTGCTCAGTTAACATGTTCACATCTTCTGTGCTTCCTCGCCTACACCTACAGTTAGAAAACTGGATGCACGTTGTGTCTGTGGAGAGCTCAGGGGATGATTCTTCCACATGGCCGTCTGTAGGATCGCCCCCAGGATGTCCTCCTGGAGGTGGTTTTCTGACTTTCTCACACACAAACAGGAGTGTTGGTCTCAGAATGCCCCTCAGCTCGGTGTGGATCCCACATAAACATAAGCAAGAAGTAAGAAGGTGGAGGACAGGACAAGGAACACAGTCAGGAAAGAACATGGACAAGACTCCCATTTGACATCTTTCTGAGAACTGGGAAATTGCAATTATTCTTTGAAAGAATAAAATCACACAAGGGAGAATAGCATGGCTCAGAGTCAAAAAGGAGTACATTTAAAAAAAAAATTCTCATTATCGTCTTCAAACTGTTGAGAGCTACATGTCAGGAGTAGCTGAACTGGAAAAAAACCCACTGCACTTTGCTATTTTTATAGCATCCTTAAATTCCATTTATGTTCACTTTTGGTTTAAGAGAACGCATTCCTCCGGGGACAGAATTGGCTTAATGTGGATGATCATGCAGGTGATTATTTGCAATCTCGAGCTGAAATTTGTACTGGTTAGGGCCTTCCGTCACATTCTTTTTTTTTTTTTTCTTTTTTTTTTTTCTTTTTTTTTTTTTTGTACTTTGAGATAACCTCCTTTGTAATTTTTAGAGCCATGGCAAAGGAGAACAAGTTACACCTGTAACTGATGTCATTCCTCTGGGCTTCCCGACCTCTCTAGGTGAGCACATGGTCCCGTGTGCCATTATCTTCTCCATGTATCTTCTAACCTTGCTGGGGAATGACATCCTCATTGTCACTGCATGGAGCAAGCGTAGAAGACAGAATTACATCTCCTGGGACTATCCTCTTTCAGTTACTAGGGCATATGTCAATCTCTGCATAGGTTAAAAGCCTTTCCAGATAAACCAAACTGCATATTGAGCTATCAGCTGTGGAACACTGAAAGTGTCCAAACTGTGTTTGCGATCAGGGCCATGCTTGTAGTAGTCATCTGGAACTTCTTCCTGTGTGAGAGGATGAGATTTTTCCTCAAAAACATCCAATCATCTCTCTGAATCTCTGTTCTTTATACAGTAGAATATTGCTAATGATGCACTTTATCATGCTTCCAAGATCAGATTGATTGACTGCACGGTCATCTATGACTATTGTTGAGCATGAGCTGTATATTTTTTAAGCTGCCCAGGAGAAACACAGTCAGTGTGGTTACTCCTCCTCTTCTCTTGCACATCTATTTGAGACTTGCTCAGGAATATTGTGTTTGATCTGGGATGATCAGGTAGATCAGGTTCCAGAGCTAAACCACCTAGGAAAACCTGGTCACTAATGTGCTGGAGATGGGAGCTGCCACTGCTGGGATCTGAGTCCCCTGACTTGGCCTCCACTGATCCTGATCTGCCGCCTGCTGCTATCACCTTGTATGTGTCAAAGATGACCAAAGGGCTAGAGAACCTATCCTATGAGGAAAGACTGAAGGAGGAAAATCTTTTCTCCCTGGAGAACAGAAGGCTCGAGGGAGACCTCATCACAGTAGTCTCCTACTTAAAGGGTGGCTACAAAGAGGACGGAGGCTCTGTCATCACAAGAAGCCACATGGAGCAGACAAGGGGTAATGACAGATCTCCAACAGCCAGGGACTGCAGCGCTGGGAAAGCCTTGGCCTGCATGTGAGGAGCAGTGGCGATGTGAGCAGAGTTCAGGCTGTCCCTGCCTCAGAGCACTTGGGGAGCCAGGGAAGCTGAGTACAGACAGGGTCATCCCCCCTGTTTGTGCTATGGTTGGGTTGGTGCCTGTCCTGTACCACCGTGTCCCCAGGGCACGACCAATTCTCAACCTGTGGGGCTACCCGTGGGGGCCATGCCCACAGTGGGGAGGAACTGGAGATGCCTGGGTGCTGGCAACAGACCCCAGTGCAGGGGCGGCAGGTCTCATGAAGGAGGAGGTGAAGCCTTGGTTTCTGGGCACAGAAAGAAGGTGCCCAGCACCCAGAGGGATGGACAAAGATGGCGCCTCTGCCCCAAACTGTAGGCAGGAGGAGCGTGAGTAGAACCTCATGTGGTCCATGGGGCACTGTACGCCTGAGATGTTATTTTGAGCCATAAGTGCCTTCAGGAGTTCCTTTTCTGCACCCAGGAGACCATGGATACCTGAGGGATGCCAGGATTTAGACCACTACCTGGGACTGAAGTCTGACATCTAAAAAATCTTCAAGTATCACTGAAAAGCATACCTAAATGTTGGCATTAACAGCGAAGCCACAAGTAGTTCACCCAGGCTCAGGGAAGATGAACACCTGAAACAAGCCATGAGAAGGCAGGGAATCACTGGGCTGCGGAGAGCTCATGTTACTGTGGGGACACTCTGCGCACTGCTGCCATCTGCCCAGTCACCGTCTGCCTGTAAATGGTGGGATGGTGGCCAGAGAGCGGGGATTTCCTGCAGGGATATGCAGGGAGCAGATGCTTTGTGGACTTAGGGCCTGCTGAGCTGGGCTTACACAGACCTCGATAACAGGGAAGATGGGGTCAGTGCCTCAACGCCTTCATCGCTTTGCTTCACAGTTGGGTGGCTAGGAGGCAGATGAAGGATCTCATAACTGAGCCTCCAGGCAGAAAGCCCCTCTGCTGGAATTTCACCTTTTGCTGCGGGGAAGGCAGTCCACAGAGCTCCCGATGTGCATGGCCACCCTTCTGCCTTGGCACCTCCTCCTGGCCAAGGCCTCTGATATGCCAAGGTTTTTGGTCCAGCTGGTGCCTGAGAATATAAGCCAACACAGGAGACATGCGAATGGCCCAGCAGAGACAGATCAGAGAAGCTTCTGAGCTCAGAAATGTGTCCCACTGTTGCCGCAGTGGCCCAGTGGGGATGGAGGGGGTAACTGCTCTTGCACAGAGCCTTTCCAGAGCAGAGCTGGGATCTGGCAGTGGTACAACCTTAAAGGCTCAGGAAAGCTGCCCTAGGCTTAAAGGAGACAAGAAACCACAGAGCAGCCACGGGTATTTGGGCACTGGGTGCTCTCCCAGAGCTGCAGCGGCCCATGGGGGTGCTGGGTTCACAGAGAGTGGGGACTCCATTGTGTGGTTGCTACCAATCCTAACTTGTGCATTACCTCAGCCCTGCGTGCCCTTTGGAGCCATCCTCTATTCGAGCCTCATCCCCCAGCACAGCTCAATCCAGAGCTAGAGGAGATCCCTTCCCAGAGTGCCAGAGGGGCTGCTGACCTCATCCATTGGCAGCCATGGGCTCCTCACACAGGGCTTGGTCTCCCCATTCACAGAATGTGATCCAGGAAGCAGTGCTTCAGGCCCATCTAGGAAGATATACAGCAAGGCTGGAAGGAATGGTGGCCATCTGCTGTGAAGTAGCCAAGAATATCTTCCTCAACTCCAAGGACAGGGCAAAAAAGACAACCCAGGGCAGTGAGTCCTATCCTTCCCATCTTCTGGGAATGAGGAAGGGTCCTCTTTTGCGCCCAAGCTAATTCTCCCCAAGAAGCCACCTTTTGTCATAACCAGACTGGAAGACTTGCCACAGAAGGAAGGAGGACTCGGAGGCCCAGGCTTGAATGCAGCACAACTTTAATGAGTCTAAAGAAGAGAAGGAGGTGGCTCACAGGGAGCACCTGAAGGCACGACTGTCTGCCTGCCCACTCTGCAGAGGGAGAGACGCCAACAGGTCCCCGCTAGGCTGGTGTTGAGAGACAGCAACAGGAAAGGAAGGAGAGAGAGGAGAGTGGAAGAAGGAAACAATGGCCCAAAGCTCTACATAGAATGCCCTGAATCTCTGCCTCCTCTCCAGCAGCATGTTCTGAGGTCTTGGGAGGATCTTGCCAGGGGAAGCTGCCAGCAGATTTAGCAGGGTTGACACCTGTTGCCACAGTAGCGGCTGGTGATGCAGGAGAGGTCACAGCACCCAGAGTTGATGGGCACTCCATCACAGCTGAGGATGCTGCCAACAGCAGCGGAGGTGGAGGAGCCCACAACGGTGTTCTGTGGGAAGGAGCTGAGGATGGGGCCAGGCAGGGTCACCACCACGGGGGAGGGCTCAATGACGACTATGGAGTTCTGGCACTGCCTGACGCAGGGCTCATTGCAGCTGTTGGCCAGCGGGGTTGGGCCACAGGGCTGGCAGGGCAGGCAAGGCTGGCAGGGCTGGCACTTGTCGGAGCAGGACATGTCTCTGGGCCAGAGGTTCACCTGGGAGAGAGGGTAGGGAGAGGTAGAAAACAGGGGCACCTGAGAAGCAGCACTGCACCCAACCACACGGGAGGCAGGGCACCTCCTGGCCCAGCAGACGCTGCCCAGCTCACAGCCCAGGAGCTGCCTCACCTAAGTCCCAGCCCCTCTCTGTGGAAGACCTTCTCTGCCCTTGCCTCTCCCATGAGAAGCAGCTCCCAGCCCTGGGCTAGGGCAGTCCGTATCAGCGGAGACATGCATCGAGGAAAGACCTGATCTCGAAGGAGGAGGAGAAGAGGCTTCCCACTCACCTGATTCCCAAGGAGAAGGAGGCGAGAGAAGTGGATGAGAGAGCAGAGACTTGGGCTGCCTTTTATAGGAGTCTCGTGCTGCCTCAGGCCCGGAGGCACCCCTTGTGGAAGTAATAATGTTCTGACAAGCTCATGCCTAATGCAAAGCATCCCAGCTAATGGCATGGGCTGTGTCCTGGTTTCCTGCACTGCTGCCTTTTCATTTCCTGGCTTGTGCCACGTGCTTCCCCACGTGAAGGCTTCTGTAAGTGCCGGGACGAGAGGCCCCAGGATTTCCAGGGCAGAAACACGTCAGCGCAGGCAGAAGACTCAGCTCCAGTGCTGATGGCGTCCTGTGCAGGCAACTGATGTGCACCTGGGTCATTCCTGTGGGCTTGTTTGTGGTTAGGATGTGGGCACCGGATGCCCAAGGACTGCCATTTGAGAGGACATGGCACATCTCTCTGACGGTCGCTCATTGTTGCACACCAGTGGGCTTCTGCTGGGAGGGTTTGACCCTATTGCAACACTAACAGTGCTGTCAGGACGCATTTGCTGGGCTCCTTGGCCTCATCCCCTCTCTGTGCAGACTCTGCAGGTCCTCAGGCAACACCGTGAGCATGTCTGGGGCCCGGTCCTTCCCCGGGGTACTTGAGTCGTGTCCTGCCAGCAGGCTCCCCAGCATCTCCTCAGCAGAGGCCACAGCTGCTGATGTTTTCTTGGCTTTATGTGAGCGTACAGATTTTGGCATGGCTCCATGCAGGCGTGCACGAGCACACGTGTGTCGGTCTGTACTTGTGTGACCCTCATCACGAGGGCATACGCAGGTCATAGCAGGGGGACTCTCCCCTGGTGTGTCCATGAGCACCGCAGAGTAGCGGGTTGCCCTTGCCAGCTGAAATGCAGTCTCTGCCTCCTGTGCCCTCCACTTCTTGCTTTATGTACAGGGAGAAAGGCCAAGAAAGCCAAGAGCTTTGATTCAAACACCTTTGGAGGTCAAGCACCAGGAATTCCATATCCCCCATAAAATCCTGAGTCACTGTTCTCCACTTGGACATTGAGCCGTTGACCACAACTCTTTGAGTGCGACCATTCAGCCAATTCCTTGTAGACCGAGTGGTCCATCCATCGAATGCATATCTCTCCAATTTAGAGACAAGGATTCAAGGATCACGTCCTCCAAGCTCAGGAACGATGCATCCCAACAAAGAGGAAGGCAGGCAAAAACGGCAGGAGGCCTGCGGGGATCAGCAAGGAGCTCCCGGACAAACTCAAACACAATGAGGATGCCTACAGAGGGTGGAAGCAAGGGCAGGTAGGCTGGGAGGAATAGAGAGAAATTGTCCAAGCACACAGGGATCAGGTTAGGAAAGGCTAAAGCCCTGACAGAATTAAAACTGGCCAGGGATGTCAAGGACAACAAGAAAATCTTACATAGGTACGTCAGTGATAAAAGGAAGACTAGGGAAAATGTGGAACCCCTCCCGTATGAAATGGGAGACCTGGTTACCTGGGACAAGGAGAAGACTGAGGTACTCAACAACTTTTTGCCTCAGTCTTCACTGGCAAGTGCTCTAGCCACACCACCCAAGAGTCAGAAAGCAAAGGCAGGGACTGGGAGAATGAAGAACCAGCCACTGTCAGAGGAGATCACGTTCGAGACCATCTAAGGAACCTGAAGACGCACAAGTCCATGAGACCTGATGAGATGCCTCCACACATCCTGAGGGAATTCATGGATGAAGCGGCTAAGCAACTCTACACCGTATTTGAGAAGCTGTGCCAGTGTGGTGAAGTTCCCACTGACTGGAAAAGGGGAAACACAATCCCCATTTTTAAAAAGGGGAAGAAAGGAAGAGCCGGGGAGCTACAGGCCAGTCAGTCTTACCGGTGCCTGGCAAGGTCATGGAGGAGATCCTCCTGGAAACTCTGCTAAGGCACATGGAAATTAAGGAGGCGATTGGTGACAGCCAACATGGCTTCACTAAGGGCAAATCGTGCCTGACAAATTTGGTGGCCTTCTACGATGGGGTTACAGCGTTAGTGGATAAGGGAAGAGCAACTGGTGCTGTACACCTGGACTTGTGCAAAGCATTTGACTTTGTGCCACGTGACATCCTTGGGACAGGCCCAGAGAACTTGTGGATGGCCCATCCCTGGAAGTGCTCAAGGCCAGGCTGGGTGGGGCTTTGGGCAACGTGGTCTAGTGGGAGGGTGTCCCTGCCCATGGCAGGGGGTTTGGAACTAGATGGGCTTTGAGGTCCCTTCCAGCCCAAACCACTCCAGGATTCTAGGATATCCCCTGCAGGAAGTGTGGCCTGTGCAGGGCCTGTGCTGAAGCAGGCTGCTGGCAGAACTGTGGCCCCTGGAGGACCCACGCTGGAGCAGTCTTATCTGGAAGGACTGCAGCCTGTGGACAGGACCCATGCTGGAGCTGGTTTTGACAGACTGCAACCTATGGGAAGTGCTCACACTGGAGCAGGGAAAAATGTGCAGAGGAAACTGCGGCAGAAAGGACTGACTGTGTACTGACTACAACCCCCCATGCCGCATCCCACTGTGCTGCTTGGGGGTGGAGGAAATAGAAGAGTCGTGAATGAAGGAGGGAGGCTGAGTCTGTGAAAAGGAGGAGAGGATGCAGTGAAGGTATTTGAAGGATTTTTCACTCTTTCTCACCATCCGGCTCTATGTTTCACTAGTAATAAGTTAAAGGAATCTGTCCCATAGAGGAAGGAGAGTGAGAGAGCAGCTGGCTGGGTGTCTGGAAGCCAGCCAAGGTCCCTGTTGTTTTGCACCATCTATGGCAATTAGAAGTGCCATGAGCGTTTATCATTTATGTGGGGTTTTTGCTGTGCATCTGTGCCGTCAGGAGCAGTCTCTCTCTCCCACTGCTGTTCCCCTCAGAGGATGGTGGGCAGTGATGTCAACTGGCCTTTGTGCTTGTGTACCTGGGAAGTTAGTGGCAGGTTTACAGCCACGGGCAGAGCACAGCCCGCCAACTCTCCTGCCACAAGGCTGACACGAACAAGGAGATCGCGAAGGCCGTGTGGGAGGAAAGCTGTGAATGGGAGCTTCTGTGCTTGCTTCATCTCTTTCTGAGTCTGCTAGCAAAGGTCCTGCATCAGAACTGATGACAGAGAAGAAACACCTGCTCCCTTGGTTGTCCCAGACCCCCCTTCACCTGCATTCCTTTCCCCAACCATCCAGCCCGCATTGCCTCTCCTTTCCAACCCATGCACTCTCAGTGTTTCACAGACAGGTCAGTGCAGAAGATCTCGGCTGTCTTTGTAGTCCCAAGTTTCTGAGGTTCAAGCACCAAAGGCTGTTCCCCATGATCGGTCGGCTTTGGGAGAGGTGGGAGCTGGGAGGAGGGGCACAGTACAGTTCTCCTCTCTTGGCATCCTGGTAGGAGGCCCTTCTGTGCAAGGCTGAGCTCTGGGGAAAGCGCTCTCGCTTCTCCCTTGGCACCCCTATTTCCACGAGGCACCCAGAGATCTGCAAACAAAGATCCTCTTCCTGTCAGGGGCTGGGACTAGTGGCCGCAGAGAAGAGGAGAAGGTGGTGAGAGAGCTTCTGCCATGCAACTGTTCTTCCCCTGCACCCAGGATGGGATTGCACTTGCCATGAGCTGCAAAGAGCGAGCGTGGGCTATTCTGATCAGCGCTCTCTCTGCAGTACCATGGGAGGAACTGTCAGTTGCTCCTCTGTGTCATCTTGCAGGCCCATGCAAAAAACCTTGCTGCCTGTGGAGGAGGCAGAGATGTGGTTCTGAGCTGCAAGGGACAGGGAGTGAAGCAGGCCCACAGAGAGTGTGTCCTGCCCTCCCAGTCCTCTAGGAATGAGAAGGGCTCCACCGGCTCACCCGTTTTGTTCCCTCCCAGCAGATCTCCTGTCTCCCTGGACAGCTTTAGAGAGCATCCAGAGAGCAAAGGACCACACAGAGCCCGAGGCTGGGATGCAGCAGGGTTTAATGAGTCCAAAGAGGGAAACAAGATGTCTCCAAGAGGAGCCCGCAGTGGAAGGATCACCACGGGCAGCCAAGAGTCAGTGCCCCACAGAGGGAGAGGGGCAGGCAGGTGCCCCCAAGCTGCCTTTGGCTGGCCTCATGGCCCAGGGAGCAGAAAATGACAAAGGAAAAGGAGGGAAAGGAGAGAGTGGAGGAAGGGAACGAGAGGCATCGGCATGTTTTCAGAGAGCCCAGGCTGGCCCCTTCCAAAGGGCTGACACCCTTTGCCGGAAGAGAGGGACATGCCCAGCCCCTCTCCAAGCAATGGCCACGATTTCCGTCCTTCAGTCTGGCATCATCTTCTGCGTTCACAGGGCTCCTTGTCTGGGCTGTCACCGGGCGCTTTAGCAAGGGGGGCACCTTCTGCTGCCAAGTAGCGGCTGGTGATGCAGGAGAGGTCACAGCACCCAGAGTTGATGGGCACTCCGTCACGGCTGAGGATGCTGCCAACAGCAGTGGAGGTGGAGGAGCCCACGGCAGTGCTCTGTGGGAAGGAGCTGAGGATGGGGCCAGGAAGAATCACCACCACGGGGGAGGGCTCAATGACAACGGTGGAGTTCTGGCACTGCCTGACGCAGGGCTCATTGCAGCTGTTGGCCAGCGGGGTCGGGCCGCAGGGCTGGCATGGCAGGCACTGGTTGTAGCAGGACATGTCTCAAGGTGGAGGTGAACCTGGAGAGAGGACAGGGGAAGCAGAGCACAGGAACACCTGAGGAAGAGCCTGCGACCCCACCAACAGGAAGCCAAGGCACCTGCTGGGTGGGGAGGTAGAGGCTGTGCAGGGGGGAAGAAGGGCTTCTGTGCCTGAGCCCAGCAGGGTTCTTCAGACAGCAGCCAGGCCCAGGGATCCTCCTGCCTAGCTATAGCCAAGAAGCTACCCCAGCCCAGCCCCAGCCTATCTCCATGACAGACCATCTCGCCTCTGCTCTCTCCCATGATCATGATCGCAGAACACTAACAGAAGACCAAGGAGCAGTATCACCTGGGATGTCGTGGAAGGCAAGAGTCCGTCCTAGAGGAGGAGGCGGAGGAGAAAAGGGGGTTCCAACTCACCTGTTTCCCAAGGAGGAGGCGGTGATGGAAGTGGTTGAGAGAGCGACCAGTTGGTCTGGCTTTTATACTGGCCTCTAGACTGCCTGAGGCCCAAAGGCAGTGCTGCATAAGCTACAATTTTCCTGCCTGCTCCGAATGAACGAAACATCCCAGGGATGTGTTGCTGTGTCCCTCTATGCTGCCTTTGCATTTCCTGGTTATGTCATGCCCATTCCCGCACGATGCTCCTCATGAGTGGGGGGGGGGGGGGCTGGATGAGAGGCCCCAGGATCTCCGGGACAAGCATGCCTCATGCTCTTCCGGCTGACAGGAAGAGCCCCATCTGCTCCGAGCCCTGCAATCCTGACTTGTTCTGCTGAGAGCCGACATATTTTCCATGTAAGAATGATTGTGGCATAAAAGGACCCTCAGACTCACACTTTTTTTAATGTCTGCAGTTCCTTTTGATGTTATTGTTCTTACATAGATGTTGTAGAGGAAGAAAGAAGTAGTGACCATATAGACCTCCTCTTCTAGAAATATTGACTAAAACAAAATCAG
>NC_072873.1:7629827-7632744 GCF_028858705.1 Grus americana | reverse complement strand
AAAGGTAAAGAAAAAGTGGAATTTCAGTGTGAGAGATGAAGACATGTGCAAGCACCCTGAACCCACACACCTACAGCTCAGCTGAGGTATGGCAGTGCCCCCAGCTGGCTTCTGCACAGCAGCAGCACGGCTCCAACTGAGCAGTAACAGCCTCACTGCCCGAGAGCTCAGCAATGGCAAGGACACAGACAATATCTGGAGGAAGGAGTGAGCTCTGGAAGTCACCTAGAAAGGACAAGGCTCAGGTCTTGTATAACTGACACCACGCAAACTCCCATGAGCTAAGTAACAACACTAAATTTGCCTGTGCAAATACAGTGTCTACCTGTAACCCTCGGCATGAAGAACTGACTTCTCTGATGGTACCTTTGAACAAAAACCCAGGGACTAGCTCTTACTCTCAATTTCTTCCTGTGCACTTCCTTCCCTTCCTTCTTATCTCTCCAGACCCCAACTCCTTCCACACAGGCAGCTACACTCCTGTCCTCTGCTTCCAGCAGTTTCTGCTGTGAGTTATCAACAGCACCTGAATGTACATGCTCTCCAAAGTCCTCCCACTGCTTACAGAAGAATCAGGATCCTGAAGGTCCTGCTGCATCTCCTCTCTCCTCTCCTCCTTTGACTACAGGGAGCGAGCTCTGTGTAACTAGTCCCTGGGGAAAGTGAGCTGGTGGAAAGTAGTGTCAACAACTCCAGCAAGGGCTAACCCCTCCCCCAGACCTCTGTGGTAATTCAGCCTGCTCTGAGGGAGAGCAAATCTGAGGCAGAATAATAAGCAATGACTTCTGTAAACACTGCAGCAAAGACAAGGGAGGCCCCAGGAAGGGATTCAGATCTCCCCCCCGACAGAAGACTACATTGGAAATGACTCCTTCAGAATGAGGCAGCTGTGGCTCGTGACAGCCCATATGTCCCCATAGCTTTGAATCATCTTTTCAGAATGAGAAGTCCAAAGTGCCTTAACTGGTTTGTCTCTCCACTTCCTGGCAAGACAGGAAAGGGTGGCCCCAGTGTAAATGGATTTTTGTGCCCTGGCTCTTCAGGACAGGTGAAATGAATCTCAAAGTAAAGGGTGAGTTTCTGCTGAGAGTTCACACTCTGAACTGTGAGCACCAGCATGGAGATGCCCACGTCCGGACTCTCCACATGTGTGATCCTCATCTGGTTAGTAGTGGCTGAAGGAGGGAGACTGTCACCTGTGCACTAGAGCGTTTCCACTGCCTAGCGGGCTTCTTTGGCCTCCCACTGGCAATCCAAGAGGGGCAAGTTGCCTCCAACTCTTGTGTTGTAGCTCTCTGCCCCATATGGATGCCTCAAACAGTCCACGGGCAATAGAACTGCTTCCAGGGTCTCGTGTTCAGGCAATCCCACCCTAGTACTGCATGTGGATGCTCAGCTGGAGGGTGCTGACTTTCCTTCTGGATCACGTCCTATGGATTTGGGCCTGTGTCTCAGGAAGGATATCCAGTTCACTTTAGAGGGCCTAGGGTACCCCGTTGGCATTACGCTGCTGGGCCAGGTCAACCTGCCTCTCCTAGAGGTCCTGGGTCCTCACTGCCAGCCCTAAGCAGGGCCTTGCATAACCCAGGTTATGTCAGGGGACTACCGATTAAACTGATGCGGAATTGTCTGCAGCCCTCAGTGTCCTGCACTCATCTGTGCCTCAGGCCCCTTAGACGTCTGAGGTCCTGCTTTTGGTTGCTCTCCGGGCTGAAGAGGGCTCTAACACTCAATAGGTAGAATTCACCCCCAAATGAAACATCATCCCACCCAGCAAAGGAAGCAGTTACAGACACCCCAGCGCGGGTATGGTCCAACCTCAGCAGGCTTTCTAAAGCATTTCCACAACTACCATCAAGGACAGCAGAGCTGATGAGGTTGGTCATTGCCACGTCCTTGGGCACAGGTACATGGGCCCCGCTGCAGATCTCATATCCAAGTGCCTGGAGCCCTGTCCATGGTGACCCAGCTGGCTTCCTGGCAGCCTGGAGCCAGACCAGAGCCAGCTTGGGGAAAGGAGGTGCTGAATGTGAGACCAAGAAAAATTACAGCAGGGCAGACCCAGCAGGACATATGGATGCTCAGCTAAAAGTTACTGACTCCGCAAGTGGAGTCTGTCTATCGATTTGAGTCTGTTGCCCAGTAAGCATTACCCAGTTCCTTTAAGACAGCCTGCACTACTCTATTAGTCCTCCCTTACCTTCCTACCCTGAGAAGGTAAGATCAACTTTTACAGATGTCCTCTGCAAGAAGCAAGAACACAAAGGACAGAATTTGCCTTGGAGGCTTGGTTCAATTGCCCCACATTGCTGCTGATATGTAGATGCCCTGGAGTCTTCAGAACACGCACGAATCAGCACATGTGCATGAAAATCGGTACGTTTAGAGAGAAATTTCTCCCATGTCAGAACACATGCACAGAGGACTGTGTTGGGTTTGCGTGGCAAGGTTTTGGTAGCGGAGGCGGGGGGGCTACAGGGGTGGCTTCTTTGAGAAGCTGCTAGAAGCTCCCCCTGTGTCTGACAGAGCCAATGCCAGCCGGCTCTAAGACGGGCCCACCACTGGCCAAGGCCAAGCCAATCAGCGCCTCTGTGATAACATATTTAAGAAGAAGAAAAAACACTTAGAGAGAGAGAGCTTTTGCAGCCGGAGAGAGGAGTGAGAAGATGTAAGAAACTCTGCAGACACCAAGGTCAGTGCAGATGGAGGGGGAGGAGGTGCTCCAGGCGCCGGAGCAGAGATCCCCCTGCAGCCCGTGGTGAAGACCATGGTGAAGCAGGCTGTCCCCCCTGCAGCCCATGGAGGAAGGATGAGGGGGTGTAGAGATTCCACCTGCAGCCCGTGGAGGACCCCACGCCGGAGCAGGTGGAGGCACCTGAAGGAGGCTGCGGCCCGTGGGAAGCCCACGCTGGAGCAA